>NC_046613.1:19875513-19918013 GCF_900324465.2 Anabas testudineus | reverse complement strand
ACGTAAATTTCCGTTTTATGTGGCAATACTTTCTGCTAATTGTTTCCCTGCACCTTGATCCCATAATTAGGCCTTTACTGATTACCTAATTACCCAGCAGCAGAAGGGCAGGTTGACGGCAACATTTCAGCCATCGTTCAAAGGCTCATTATCCCTCTGAAAGTCACTCTCTCCGTCTCTGCCCTCCCTCTCCTCTCCTCTCTTCCCTCTGCCTCCTCTCCTCTCAATGCTCCTCTCTTTTTCTTCTCCTTGCATCACCTGCTCTCCTCTCCTCAATGCACTGAGGGTAGCAGGGAGGAGGTATAGTATGTGGACCACAACACTCTGCCACCCCTCTGCATTTGTCAAGCTGTCCGTTACAATGGCAAGTTTGCCACATCGCAACTGCCCCTCTGACAGCCATGTTTATATTGCAATGGGAAGCTGCGTGTTAAGGGGAGTTAGGTAGCGAGAAAAGGAGGGAGGGAGCTGCAGGGGTAACAGGCAAAAGAAGGACTGGGGGCAGGAAAAAGGGGGTGGAGAGATGGAGAGAGAGAGCTAAAGGGAGAATGAAAGAGGTAATTTATAGATGGTGGGTTTGATTTGTACTCGTGCTCTTGTCCCACGACAAGATATATGTCAGGAGCAGCTTGGAGGAGGATGGAGGAGGGGAGGATCCTACTCAGGCTCTCCCACCGCCTCAGGCCTCTCCTGGGCTTGCTCATGTGCACGGAGCCTTTCTCATTTCACTGCACAGTGGGGCCTCCAGACATGGCACTGCTATGAGCCCTGGGGACACCCCCTACCTTGCTGCTCACCCTTTTTTCGTTCACTCCTTTCCACTGTTTCCCTCAGCGTTCCACAGGCTCTATCTCACCCCATTTCTTTGCCTCATTTCTCCTCTCACCCCTCCCTCTCTTCCTGGGGCACCCCTTCCCAGCAGGATGGGCCAGCAGACTAGGCACAGAGCACTTTTGTGTCTCCACAGCCATTTGACTCAATGCGGGACAACATGGTTAATCACTAATCCAATTTTGGGGCCTCTGTGTGGCGGCAGGGTAGGCTCTGTGCACTTGTCACACTTCATTAGGGCCATTACAGGCCATTTTCTTTTTTGTCTGCAGGTTAATGTTCTCAGTGACACATTAAACACTTAGAGGGCAGGTAGGGAAGACAGTAGAGGGAGCTAAAGAGATGTAAGGGCAAGGATAAAAAGCCTGCATTTCGAAAAAGACAAAGCAAAACAAAAAACGTCTTTTCAGGGAAGGTTAGAATCATAATGATAACTTAGTATTTAAAGTTCTTTATGTTCTTTTTAAACTATTGTTACACTTCTTAGATGTGCATATGCCAAAAAACAAAAAATAATAGTGTACTGTGTAAAGAACACCTCGTTCTTTCACTGTCTCAGTCTCGCCCCATGTTTTGCTGATGATCAGATGGGTATCCCGGAGCTGGCGGTGCATCTGCTGTGACTATATCACAGAGTCTAATTGGCATGAAAAGAGCCACACAGAGCGCTAGCTTGCAAGCAGGCCGTCCTATTATCCCCATGGATATCTCATTTAGAAGGACTCATGTAGGGAACCCGAGCACCGACTTGCATGGTTTAGCATGTTTGACAGGAACATGTCCTCCTGAATGCTGCTTTAGTGACGCTTATTCAGAAAGCAGTGGGGCGTGCAGAGAGAGGAGGATATATATTTACAGGGACATACTCACAAAGGCTTTTATGTTTATGAGGGGGATTTTATTCTGTGGTGCTTTGTAGGTTTTTTATGTTGGTGTTGAAAGTGGCCTAAATGAAGTAAATGATTAATTATTCTTCAAATATAAAATAAAAGTAAATGTGCACTTGTGACACCTTGTTATGTCCTTTAGCTCAGTGTATGTATTAATCAAGCTAATATAGGTATTGTTAAACAATTAGATTAAGGGATTGTATATGCTATAATGCTAATATTTTTTAGTGCTCTATTTGTCAAAAATTAGGGTTGTATTCATTATTCAAATACTTTTTACTCAATTCAGGTAAAAAAACAAAAACAACTAAGAAAGGACTGGATTTCTTTTTCCTCAATACAAGAAAAACAAAATTACATTTTCATAAGCAGTGACTTAATGTTGAATGTGTGGCATTAGTTCTGGGTTTGTCTACTGTATATTTGTTAGTTTGCATTTTCCTCCTCTCCTTTCTGCTCTCTTCCGTTCCTACATGCCTGTTTGTGGCCTGTCTTATTTTCAGTATGTTTTTCCTCCTACTTTTCTGTCTGTCTTGGTGACTAACTATAATTCCGACACCTTTGCCTGTCTGCCTCACTGTCCACCTTCCTCTCCTTCCTTGTCTACATCTTCCTGCCTGAAGGCCCAGCCAAGTCTCACTCCACAGTATGCTTACAGTACTTCAGCGCATTACCTCATTACCACGTGTAAATAAAGATGAATGGCCGGCGATATTCCCACAAATTTGTTTCCCATTATACTGGGGTCAGCGTTAATCGTGGCTGGCGCCCAACTCCCCTGAGTGTGCGTACAGTTACGTTCATATTACAGCTAATCAACAAGGGGCTAACAAATTGTTCTGTAACACCCCAACACCGCCGCTACCAATAAGCAATCAGCTACAGATGCAGCAGCGGGTAATATTCTCCTCCCTTCTCTTTCTATCGCTGTGTTACTCCTGAGAGGGCCACAGGGTCTACTTACCCTACCCCTACCCAAGCCCCAGGCGTTGGAGCTTTGTGTGTTGACTGCAATATGATAAATGTGAGAACATGCATGTGTGCAATATGAACTATGGAGCCAGAATAATTCAATGTTTCATAGAGGCTTACGGTCACGCAATTATTTTTGATACGTGTATTCAATAATTGGCACATACATGTATGTGCTATTCTTAAAATTACTTGATATGTGAGGCAATGTACAGTACGCTTCTAAATGAAGGCAATTCTAAATGTGACTGTGTGCTACTTGTTCTGTGCGTGTTTTGCTGTCTGTGCTGACAGGCAGCT
The DNA here is from genome assembly GCF_900324465.2 of Anabas testudineus. Taxonomy (NCBI): domain Eukaryota; kingdom Metazoa; phylum Chordata; class Actinopteri; order Anabantiformes; family Anabantidae; genus Anabas; species Anabas testudineus. The sequence continues at coordinate 19,915,020 of NC_046613.1, read as the reverse complement.
GCTCTTAAGGACCTTTAAGTGCCTCCTTATTGGTGCCATTACATGTGTCCTCTAAACGGTGAAATATATCACAATGTTAAACATGGGGAGCTCCACCGTGGGATACAGCAGCAGAAGGTGAACGCAGTACTCTGCAGCTGATAGGACACTGTATTTTACCTTTGAACAAACAAATAACCCAAAATATCTTAATACGGTTTTCTGAAAACAGAATTATCCCGATATGCTGACATTCATAAAAGAGGGGGTTTCAGTGACTGCAATTGTTTTTGCTGCTTAGTAGTAAATCCTGTGAAAAAACAAGTCCTATTCAGTTCTTAGATAAAATTAAGTGATTATAGGCACATTATACAACAGCTTCCAACTTTGAACTAGATCCTCTGCCAGGGGCTTCCCGCAGTATTTTAACCACATGCACATTCATAAACCAGAAATAAACTTGTCTTTCTAATTCAATTCTAACAACTGCAGTGCATTGTATAGCCCAAATCTAAAACAAAAAATTGTACCAGACACCAGGGTGCACTAAATAAAGATCACAAACAAATGAACTACATGCAGAAAAATTGGAGCAACACTATATGGTGCTCAAATTAAAAATTTTCCCCCTCAAAAGTAGTTTTTCTATTGAATAAAATTCACTGGGAATTGTACATCTGATCAAAAAACTTGGACTTTCTTTATGTGAAACTAGCTTTTAGTATGAGCATTGTTATGGCACCCCGGTGAAGCGGAGAGGGAAAAGAGAGCTCTGTTGGTTTTTGTATGCACCTGCGAGCTCCCATGATCCATTAGAGACATTGAGGATGAATGAATGAGTGCTGCACCCGGAGAGAGCAAAGCAATAGTTTCTTCAGTTCCCACCTTATCGATTTCTGCAGGAAATATAGAACCCTGGGCGCGAAGGTAGAAGAGGGAGGACCACACCGATATTAAGTCGTTTTCCCATCTTTTCCAAAAATCTTTAATCAAAGTTTAAGTGAAATACTAACATGCCAGCTGAAGTGACCTTTAGCCCTGTTATGAATCACCTGTTTCTGAGCTGCGCTGCGTAGCCCAGAGCACTTTGAGATATTTCCTAATCACAAATTGCTGCAAGAAAAAGAACATGTTCAGCGGCAGAGTTGAATGGCCACCGAAGGGCTTGTTTGCTGTTGACCTTTGACAAATGCTAGACAACAAATCTATGTTTAAAGCACTTGTGCAACTGGATTCCTTTATAGCACTAAGTGACTCCTGGGAAGGACGAAGCCTTGAAAAGTGACTCCAGCACAAGCCAAGGAAGCTGTGCACCACCAAAACAGAGGAAGATACTATTCACTTCCAGCACAAATATGGCTCTATGAAGGATGATAAACTGTAGGATAGGGGATACAAGTCTACAGGGATGAGGCAAACAGGACGATTTGTGAGCATACGAGTGCCTGGTGTATAATGACAAATATGAAATCAATATAGTGACCTTAATTTGCCCAAAGCATAACTGCGATGTAGTACACAGTGTTTCGATTAAAGGAGGTATAAAAAGATGGTGTCTGTGCGTTGTGAGGGCACGGAGGCCATGCCCTTTTGAACCCTGGCGCTCACCGAGAGCGTGGCAGCCATAAAAGGAACAACCAGCCCTGTTTGGTCATTGAATAGGCTCCTTATGGCTCATGAGTAATAATGTCACGCCTGAAAACGTTTTTTAAAAAGAACTGGCGAATGATAGCTACCAATGTGTTCCGCAACACTGACAACATTATGGCAGCAGAGGAGAAAATATAATAGCTTGAATACGCTATGAATAACAAAACCTGTCAATACTCACCTCTAGAAGAATTGCTGATCAGACACAGTTCATGTAAAGTGTATGTGTGTGAGTGAGAATTTATGATGTGTCCTTATGTATGAGACTGTGTGTGCATTTCTGTGCGTGTGGAAAAAAAGTGATGGGTCCTTATGAGAGTGTGTGTGTGTGTGTGTGTGTGTGTGTGTGTGTGTTGAATCTGTGCCATGTACTGAATGAAGCAAAGCCTATCTGAATTTACACATGTTAAATTAGACTTTAGCGTCATTCCACATTTACAAATGGTCGGAAAATGGTTTATAATTTAGATTTCAAAAAGACGTGCTTAATTAAATACACGTGTAAGTACTGGGTAAAGATATAGAAGTATTTCACTGTAACATTTGAAGCTTTTCTATTTTTCATGCACATACTAATTAGTGAATAATATGTTCTTCATACTTATTATATAGTTTTATATATTCTACCTTCTTTGTAGACACTGTTGAATTCTGTAGTCTTAGCCATAACAGTGTGTCCCTGTTTGTTTGTGGATGTGTTAGGTCAACACTGTTACACTACAACAAAATTACAGGCACAACACTGTTTTGACATGATTACTAGAAAATGTAGTGCATTAACACACGCTTTGACTAAAATAAACAAACAATAAAATCATTTTAAGAATGTTATCACTTGAAAGGAGGAGAAAGCTATCACTCTGAAAATGAGCCTCGGGGTCTTATGTGGGACTTAAGACAGGAATTTTGGACTGACGATGTTCTGTCACTGAGTAACTCAAGCCATCATTTTGGCCCAACACCACTGGGCTCGTCACAGAGCCTGTAAATGAGTCCATCTTGTTTAGCTCTGCCCCTGGGCTGTTAGCAGCCGAGGGCAGAATGGCTCACACAATGAAGCCATTCAGTTAGAGTTTAGCCCTTAAAACAACACGCCACTCAATGATCCCAATGATCCTCTTGGAAAACAATGCCGGGACACATCAGTCAGGGCTGTGTGGGAGGGAGGGTGGCATGGGGACAATGATGCCCTCGTGGTGCTGTCCCTTTGGGAAGACGTTCCCAACGGGACGGCTCCTTTCACAGCCTGACCTGGAAGAGAGCAGCATGGTGAGAGAGTGGGGGGTCAAACTGAGAGGGGGATAAACCACAAAATCATCCGTCTTAATAACTTTAAGAATATATTGAGTGCTGGAGTCATCTCATCTTAAAACAAATTAACACATCCTGCAGCAAAAGGAAAAAGGCAAAGATATTACAGAACTTATGGCTGATTTGAAACATCAAATTATCTTTTACCCATCTAAATATCTTCATGCTTTTTGTATCCAAAACATGCCTACAGATTCTGATTATTTTATTTAGGTGATATATTAAAGGTGATTTTTTTAAGCATTTACTGGTTACCAGTTGGACATATCTAGGCATTTTGGTCAGATTAAACATTTACTGCTGTAAATACGACGGTTAGTATAAAAGGTCAAAAGGGACACAAAGAAACAGAAAATTGTAATGTCTGGGGTTGAGTGAAACTGGGCGACTGGGATTAAGCAAGAGACCCTCTGGGTCGTAAATACCATAAGGCCTCCAGCATATTACCCAGTGCCAGGCCAATCTCTGTTCATTACTGCTCCACGCTACTCAGACCTTCATTTAAACCTCACATTTCTCTAATTAACACACACTGCTGGGTACAGATGCGCCAGTACAGAGCCGTGTCTGTCTGTCTCTTGTTTTTACCACTCACTCAATTATGTGTCTCTGTCATCACATTCCTTCTGCTCCTAATTCTTTTCCTATCTCTTGTTATTTAATTTCCCTCCCTTTAATGTAAACATACTGTTGTATCTTTCCAAGTGCATTCAGTAAACACAATTAGTCTTGTGATAGCTAATAAGGGCAGAAGGAAACATGGCTGTATCAGAATCTGAAGAAACAGTTTGTCGAACAAATTGGATGTGGTAAATGTTTATTCATTTATCATATCAACCAATTACACTGTCAGAATTAGCTCCATTAGAGTACAAAAGGCGAGCATTTAAAAGAAAGGCGCATCGATTTCTCTGCTGCATTTAAACCTTTCACATAAGCTTACATTAAGTGACTCTGGGTGTTTTTCATGTTAAATGATGGCGATTAAATGACATGTGGTAATCTACATGACAGATACACGAGGCAGAAATGAAATTTAGATCGTTTTTGTAATGTCCTCTGTACTTCGAAGACTCAGGAAAAACCAGCAATTCATTCGAGCTCACACCGCTTTCACAACACGTCGCCTGCCGTTATTAAAGGAGTCTTATGTGCAGCTCAAAGTAAATGATTCTGCTTCTATCACAGCTGCTTATGTGGATCAGATGATGCGTCTACTGATAGGTCTGTAATGGACTTTTCCTGTTCATTAACTGAGTTATAGCACCAGGATTTTATGCTTTGCAGTTCTAAATTGAATAATACATCTCCAATGTTTAAAGTAATATTAATATTTTCAAAATCAATGTTAGTAAAATTTTATGTACACAGTTGTATTTGTTGATGGCCAGCCGCCGCAAATAAAGATAAGATTTATGAAGGAGGGGCTCTCGTCTCTCTGTAGTATTATCACAAGTGAAACGCAGACCATAAAAAACTTTAATTAAAATTTTAATTAACACCGGTAATCAATAGGGTGTAACATAACATCTCACATATTCTCAGTGGCGTGGAGGAAAATGTAATCAAACAAATACAGAGGGACCAAATATGATGATTTTATAGGCTAATAAGCCCAAGGTAAGTGTGACAGGACGAGTGGGAAGTGTTACACTCTTTTTTTATGTAATAATGTTTGGTGTTTGGTGATGTGCTGAAGGCTTCAGTGCGTTTGTTTGCTCTTGTTCATATGGACTTTATAAAGAACTACTACAATGTAAAACTAAAAAGCATTTCAGACTGAACAGTTTGCTTTCTGCAATATTATCAGTTGGTGCTTCATTAGCTCTGTTTTGAGACCTAATGAAGTCAAAGTTAAACCTGCATGTTTAGTTTAGTTTTATAAATGATTATTAGTGCTGTATTCAATTATCAAACCCTTAAAAATGACTGTTACAGACAAGTCTACATAAATTGTTCATAGTACTCAAAGAATTAGAGTTAGTGTTTTTTTGTTGTTATTTTTTTGTGCAACTGATCCTTTTGTCTTATGCTGCCAAAACAAAAACCAACAAAACAAAGAAAATAGTATATTGTTTTCCTCACACCTAACTTGTTCCTATAAATAAAAATGTGCACACAACTGTTGCAATCTGTCAACCCTGTTCATTTGAAAAGTGCATCAACATGAAGATGTGAAAAAGTGTAAAAGTGAAAAAGGTGAGCATTAAATAGAAGAAGTGATTTCTATTATTTTACTGGTATTAACATTGCAGTGTGCTGCCACACTGCCAAACTATAAAAAAAAGATGTTCACAACATTACTTCCTAAAGTTTCAATGACAGATGTCGAATAAAAGCGATTATTACATAAAAATGACTGTGGTCTCACTGAGAAGGAGAAGTTATTATTTATATTAAATTATATATCCTGATTATATGCTGCTGTTCTGGTTTGAATGGAGCTGGACTAATGTTGAGCAAATAAGAAGAAATAAAGTGAAAGAACAAAAACAGTGTAACAAGGGAAAAAGAGAGCAAGAGTATTAGGGTAATAGTCCCTGAAGATTGTTTGCCACTCTCATCCTTTCTCTATCTCCTTCCCCTACCTTTACAGAGGTAATCTCCCACACAGCTTGATGTAGCTCAGCGAAACAAAAAATAAACTGCATTGGCCACAAAATGATGGTTGCATAAAAGGAAATAAAGCAAATTTCAATCATACAAGCTTTCTTATATTGCAGTGGTGGGTAGGTCCATCCTGAGGTTACTGAAACAGGAAGTGAAAGGCTCAGCAGGGAAGTGATTTCTTTAAAGCTTATAACGGGAGTGTTGGTTGAGAGAATCACATTTAACCCCATCTTCCTTTTATATAGCTTTAATTATAAACAAATTTAACAAGGGCACAAACCTTAAAATATCATTTAAATGTTTTGTCCACATAAAGAAACTTAAATGTGAATAGCGAATGATTTAGTATTGAATAAAAAAAAAAAAAACTAAATTAACTCAGATGAATAGCAAAATTTATCTTTGGACCTTTAACAAAAGAGATGCATCTAATTATCTAAGTCTTGGACTTTTATTTCCTTTCATCTTTACTGAAATAATTGCTTGGAAAAAAGCGGAATCACAAATCCATAAACTCAGCTACATCTGAGCACTAAATCATGTGATTATTGATATTCACGTTAAAATTATCTTATCTAGCTCTGAGCTCTCCCAAAGGAGGTCAGAGGTCAGGCTGAGCTATAGAACAGCACTCTGGGCTTGGTAGGCTCCCAGTGACTTGCCCAAGGACACATCAGCAGAAAAAGCTGTTTGGCAGCTGAGGTCTTGAACCTGACGGTAAAGCAGCCTTGCTGTGCCAAAGCAACACTGTCTACCACTAATACTCAGGCACTAATACTTAAATTAGTGCCTGTAACATTTTTCCATCTCAGGAAATGCTTTTTGTTTTGCACTGCAATCATAGAACAGTGAACAGAGTCCCATGTCTAGTTAGATTCTGATATTAAAACTCCCTGATTAAGGTTAAAAGTAGGAAATCCTTGTGATGGCTCTACTCATATTGCAAGTTTTTTTTCAGTTAACTAACCTTGATCCAGTGCTCAGAGTACAGAACACTAAAATGTTTTAGTTCCTACTAGCTGCAAGTGGATATTGCAAATAAAACCAATGAACTGAAATAGTATTCAGGCAAAATGACGCTTTGTGTAAACATTTTGTTCATCTAGAAGTTGAGTCATGTCTTAACAAGTGCAAAATATTTCACTACTGATGCAAGAATTTCTTCAATGTAGATCAGGGGAAAGATAAACCGGGTTGGAGTGTGAATTTTAGATGAACCAACTGAGTTCCCTTAGATTAAAAAAGCTGCTTTAATGTGTAGTAAAACATTTTGAAGAAAAAGTCGAGCTGCCATGACTAATGTCCAGGTGACCTCACCTCATCTTCACTGCCATTTCCTGATCATGTAATTTCTAGGACATGTTGGTCAAAGCAGAGTACTGAACATCTGCCACTATGAAAGTTCATTGTGTTGGTGTTGATTTAGCAGAGCACCAGCAGCAGCTTTGGTTCTGTGTGTGTTTACACAGAAGGCGTTTGGGTCCAAGACAAAGTGAAGGTCACCCAAATTTTGAAAGTGCTAAAAGCCCAATAAACAATGACTGTAGTTTAGTGCGTAAACGCAGGAAAATACTGTAGACTTGAAGCCTAAACATATGCTTCTGGCTGTGTTTACAGTGACATGAAAGCCAACATGCAGGATATGTGAACAGCTGGATTAATTAAAGCAGGAGTTTATTGGCTGCATAAAATGTGGCTGACGCTTTTGGTACAGACACGGCATAAGTTTATTTCATTTGGAAGTTGTTTGGTAACAAATCAGATGTAAAACTTAAGATTAACTTAAGATAATGATATATATTATTTCGTATTCTATTTTCTAAACCATTTGATGGTCTGGGTTTCTTATTTTTGGATCATTGTGTGTTTGCATGGCATTGTAGGCTGTATGCCGTGACTTGTGTCCATAAAATATTGTTCAATGGCTCTATTTTCATACTATCATTTACATAGTTACTGCAAGAATATTGTAATACGCAGTATCATGATACTGTATAATAAATATTAGATATATTATATAGAATATAGCATCACTCAGCCATATTACATACTGTATTTATAAGAGTTCCAGCATATGATCCTTTAAGTTTGCTTGTCTTTCTGTGGAGTTCTGTAACCTTTAGCCTTTCCTCCAGCTGTGTTATTTCAGTGTGTGTAGGTATGTGGAGGTATGTGAGGTTGAGAGTGTCCGGAATAAGCAGAGAGAGTACAGGTATGTGTGTGTGTGTGTGTGTGTGTGTGTGTGTGTGTGTGTGTCTCAGATAGTAATAAAAGGCCTTGCTCTCTAACCCTCAGAGTAACCCAGCAATGACAAATAGTTTCCCTCTCTCTTCTTCTCATCACTGCCCTCGACCCTAACTGTGAATTTCATCTGCAAACAGTTCGATTTGATGGGCAAATGTTTGTCCAGCTTCGAAAGGGTGTACAGGCTGAATATTTTTTTAAGTAAATTTTGCACAGTTGTTCCTTCTTTCTGTTTTATTCTCTTATTATGATCTGTTGAATTTTGGTCTTGTTCTCCTCTCTTTGGGGAAAAACTCATTGAAAACTAATCCGTTTCAGTGTGCTTTACGGTCATAATGAAACAGGAGCTGTTCCATTTGTTTTAAGAGTTTTGTCTTTGTAAGGAGAGTTAGTATTTTCTTTGTGTTGATTCACACAGCACAGATGGTGCAACTCATTGTGGAAAAACAGGCTTGCTCCTTCTCCGTCCCCAGTGTCATACTTGCTGGGTAGTTTTCCAATGAACAGATTTTTTACTGCTCATATCTAATAAATATTTAGGATTAACTCAATGAAACGATGCAAACACAAATGAAATGTATTTAATGGGCATCCTGTCCATTGGAGGAGTTTCAATAGGGCACCATTGAGGTGTGAAATGGCTACAACAGGCAGTATAACACTCACATGGGCTCGCTCTCTGTGTCTTTTTGTCTCTTGCTCACACGCTCGCATACACACATACGCGAGGAAAAAAAAGCACCTAATATTTTCTGTCAGCAAGATTGTGCATACCCCCAACCTTCAAATAATTTACTGCCGTGTGTCTACTGAGTGTTTGGCGCAAAAGTGTCACTAAATCTCAGCCCTCAAAGTCAAACGTCAGGTAAACCACAGAGAAATAATGTTTATTTTCTCTCAGCACTGGCTCTGTTCTTAACCATGCTGTCAGTACACCGGGAGCTCGTATATCTCGCAAATTCCCTCATGATCTGTACAAGTAGCCTTTGAAAAGTGACTGAAAAACACGCTACAGCTACTTGCAAGTCTTGAACAATGACAACTTTTTCACCTTCACCTGGCCAGGTATTACAAAGTACAGATGTCACTAAGCTGTCTGATTAACTGAAATAATTATTAAAATATTTGAATATTTGTTCTGCACAAGATGCATCTCTCTCAGTCAACAGCTTGGAAAATGAAGTTAATGTATTGTTTTTTTATCACTGTATTTTATGACTTAGTCTATTTTATGCTAGCTTCATCTGGAAGACAGACTCCCCTTCAGCTTTCTCCAAAGGACACAGAAACAAAACAGTTTCTTTGAGGAACTTTGAGAATACTTCATATGTAATTTTATTTAACATGTAATGCTCCACGTAGTTCCCCATGGAGTCACCAATTATTCCACTTGCTTATAAAGGCACTGAAATATTTTTTATGTGTACAAAAATGCCAAGATTTGCATTTGTATGTTTGCAGCACATTAATACAGTAACACCTTCATCTGTGTGAGGATTGTCTGTTTGACCCTATTCACACAGCTACAACCTGTTTCACCCCTGTAATAGAATTTCAAACCATCCAAGCCCTCCACTTTCACCACTGACCCCCCTAACCCAAAAAGACATCCTCATTCCCCTGAAAATCCCTATAATCATCAAGCATCAAGCAGGTGGATGAAAGCACCTCAAACACACCCACAGCCCACCCTTCACCCTGTCATATATACTTGTTTCGTCTCTTAAATATTTGCAATGAGCCTTTCTTTAATGACAAATCATTTCTTTCAGAGTATGCTTTTTAATCTGGCTGTGCTTGACAGGACCCATCCTTTCCGCTGAAGGGGAAGACCACATAGAGGCCAGGCCAATAAAGCCCAGCAGCCCCATGGCCTGGCTGTGGTGATTTGTCAGGCCCCTCTGCCACGTCCATGGTGGTCACACCAATGGATTTATCCCAAGGTAAATGGAGATAGCCCTCACTGGCTCCAGGTCCGGCACTCTGATTACAGACCCTCTCTTCGAGTTGCATTGATAGATGTTGCTTGTGTTTATCTATTTACAATGCCACTAAATCTATGAATACAATGTAACACGAGCAGAAGGGGTGCGACTCTTGGGGGCTCAGTGAGAGAGGGAGCGGGTCCTGCATGGTTTGATTTATGCTATGCTATGCAGAGCAATAGAGAGACACAGATGAAGGGTCTGGGATGAAACAGCTCGGCAGGGCGGAGGTTGTGGTTTTGCATTGGGGTCAGAGGGGCGCAGGAATGAATCTCATGCATTACTCACGGTGGCTGCTGTCCACCATGCCATAAGAATAACAAACATGCAACAAAAGGAATGAAAGGAGCATCTCATGCACACAGAGGAAAAGAGAATGTACTTTTACAAGAACAGCTGGGAGCCAATCGGGGATGAGCAGTGGTGAACATTTATCCAAGCGCTCCCACATCTATGGTGAAGAGTAATTCAAGCCTGGGACAATCACTGGAACAGTTCTGGTTCAGACAGCCTCCTCCATCTCATTCCTATCCAGCCAACTTAAGGCAGCTCTGCACTACAGCCATGTAGAGAACATGTTGGGTTAGAGCTATGATAAAAAATTAGTTGAGCTCAAAAAATTAGAAGCACCAGATTTTTCTATCTTCGTCTGCAATTTTATTTGCAATGAGGGATTGTGCAACAGACAAAGAAAATATATAGTTGTGTGAGTTTTTATAGCATTTATAACTACAGTTATGTTATTCTGCTTTTTATTTTTATAAAACTGTGTGAATGATGCACTGACCGAATGGCATTCTAATTCTGTTGTACATGGTGCAATGACAATAAAAGATATTCATGTTCTCAAATATCGTTAAATAAAGAAGTAACACACACCTGTGTCAACTTTCTCCAATTTGGAAGACAATCAAAAAGCACTAGGTTGATTGTGTCATTACAGTAGAAGATACTGAACATAAACTTCTAACTCAACAGTTTTAGAGGTCTGTGATAAATTCCTTTACTGTAGGTTGTCCAGAACCCACCGGATTATTATTTTCACTTGACCTAAGAATGATCCCCTAGGAAGAACTAGGGGATGTGGCTGGAAAGAAGAACATTGGGGTTACTTTGTCTGGGTCGCAGCTACTGTGACCATGACCAAGATAAGTGGTAGAGAAGATTATTTGAAAAGAACAAACACTGACATTTCAGGTTAGAATTACAGAATTTCATTACATTGCACAGATGCGGCTTTACTTATACCAAAGTATTTGTAAGAAACCCTCACTTCTGTCTGACTTGAAGATATTTCCCTCAATCACCAGGTCACAGTGATGATAACCTTATTGTACCCTCATCAGTTAAGCTAATTTAAATCCAGTTGTCACACCTCAAAAATAAACCTGTGGCATCATTGCTGAGCTTGATGACCAGCCAACAGCAGCTCCATGATTTTCTCCACTGACTAGACTGCTAGATGCACAGGCACCCTAGTTGTTCCTAACCTCAGTACAGTATCCCCTACCATACACGCCCACACACCCCAACAACCCCCCTCTTGCCCCAACCTCTTGGAAAGCTTATGTATGGCACTCTCATTGTTTCCTCAGCCTATTGAGGTAAAGATAACTGTGGGTTGTGAGAGCGCTGAGTGATTATACATCAGTAAAATCACAGGGGGTATATATCACTGCCACTGGGACACACCCACTGGAATGAATTGGGTCAAATGAGAGCAGTGCATCGGGCAGGGCGCAATGACAGTTACTAATGCACCTCCCATGGCCACTAATAGGAGTGTACAAATTGCCAGAGGTTTGTAAACTTTGCCTGTTTCAGGCAGGGGTAACTAGGCACGCTTTGCAGCAGTGATACAGGTAGGTAACTAAATCAACACCTCAGCAATGCAGCAGGATGAAGGGGCTAGACTACATTAGAACAAAGAGGAGGGGAGCTCTTTCCTTAAGTATCGACCTCACCCACAAGACAGGTAAGAGGGGTTCAGACGGTGAATAGAGAGATGGATGGAATCACTTTTTGTGGTTAAAACGGATATTGACTTCATGAAGAGGATACGGAATTGTAACACAAACACAATGACACTTTCACTCTCATCCCAACCTGTGACATAGATTAGAAGATTAGAGATGCAGTAAACATACCTTGACCAGCACATTTCACTAACTTAAACCAAGTGGTTGTGGTTTCAAAACTGGGGACATGTCATACTTCAACAGAGATGGACACTGTCACATTGCTATACATTAACACCCTGATTAAAAATGTGGCAGCAACTTTGGTATAAGTAAAGCCGCATCTGTGCAATGTGATGGAATAAGGAACGAGTACATCAGAGGGACGGCTCACGTTGCCTGTGTTAGCGACAAAGTCAGAGAGGCCAGACTGAGATGGTTTGGACATGTTCAGAGGAGGGATAGTGAGTATATTGGTAGAAGGATGTTGGAGATGGAGCTGCCAGGCAGGAGGACAAGAGGACGACCAAAGAGGAGATATATGGATGTCTTAACAGAGGACATTAGGTTGGCTAGTGTTAGGGTAGAAGATGCCCATGATAGAGTTAGGTGGAGAAGGATGATTCGCTGTGGCGACCCCTGATGGGAAAAGCCGAAAGAGAAGAAGACTGCTAATGCAAAATAGTTGCAAGGAAATGCAAATTAATTTTCCGTCATGTCTAGATAGGTACTTCGCAAATACTTCCAACATGTTGGTGTGGGATATTAAACATTTATTTTTTTATAATAATAAGTTTGTTTTGTTAGCTGTAAGACTAAGAAATACAGAACAACAAAAACATGTATCATAGCCAACTAGCTGACAAGCCACTGCTTTCAATTGCCCACATGGGGAAAACTTAATGAAACAATTCCTCTCAGGGAAGAATAATACCATGTCAGCAATCGAAAGATTTGATAAGAGCTGGATATTAAGTTCGGAATAGATCTGTGGAGACCAAGCTGTTTCAAGACAGAGGAAGGAATGTTACACCCTGCTCTCTGATCCTGCCACACTGTTCAGCTCATCCTCCCTTAGAAGTGTTGTTATATCACACTACAACAAAGTATGTATAATGTACAATATATGAACAAATGCAAAAAAACAGACATGATCTATGCAAGTTAAATGTGCATGAATTATGTGTAGAAAATTGAAAGGACGGAGGTTTGACCTATACAGAATGAATGTCATATGAGTGCGTACAAGCATTCATGCATACACAATAACATCCTGTATATACTGTATCTGTATATTGTATGTGTATAGGTCCACACAAGTGTATAATTGAGTATGTAAGTAAAGAAGAGCATTCAGAGTCACACCTGTCTGCTGCAGTTTGCACTGAGGCGAGGGGAGGCACAACAGACATGCAGTGTCTATACACGCCTGTGCACCTGGAGAGCAGGACCTAATGGCTGCACGTCTGTAGAGCAACAACATATAGAGAAGAAACTCTCAGTGTCGTGTTGCTGTTTGCCCCAGTAAGTTTAGTTCATAACAGCAGGTTAATCCAAACATTGAAACCCAATTAATCAATTTATGCCTAGTTTGTATGTTTTATTCAGGTTCTCCAAGTTAAATTAAAATTACCTGTTTCCACAATTTCACTATACATTGTAAGAGAGATCTCAGTCCATCATACTGCTGAATACACGTATATCTCTATATTAATTTAAGCAAATCAATACTTTGGGTGATCAACAGACTGTTGTCCCTTTGCCATCTCAAATTTTAAAGTGGTTTTAGGTTGTTTTACCCATTCTATATTATTACCCTCCTATAATATCCACAAAGCTGCTTTTATTTCATGCATGATCAATAAATTCTGCAGCCACTGCAGACTAGGGGTAGGCTGTCAAGTAAAGAAGAAATTGCTCTCTGTGCAGTCTAACTCTATGTTCAGCTATGTACCAGTATAGTGTGACTTGGCCTGTGGCTTGGCAGTGGACCGACACACTGAAGCCCTGTGTGTATATGTGTATGTGTGCGTTGAGAGTGTATGACCTCAGATGTGTACAACACCTGTGTCTACTAAGCATGTACAAAAGGCCTGCAGCTGCTAAAATGCTCTCTCTCTCTCTCTCTCTCATTTCCTCTCTCACTGAGTCACCCAACATGCTTACACACACACACACACACTGTTGAGTTTCCATCACTTCAGAGAACATTACATTGACTTACAGTTATGTCCTGCAGACTTACTCTAACCATCAACATAATGACTACATGTCCAACTCTAAGCCTTACTTAAAACCTAACTGAAACTTCATCTTACCCTAAACTTAAAACGATAATTAAGACCAAAATGGAATAATGTACATTACAACGAGCCCCAACAATTAGACTGTGTAAACAGATTTATTTGTGTCTCCATAACATAAGTAATATAATAACACACACAAGCTATAAAAGATAAACATACGTACCTAAGCATACAGAGCACATACATCTTCCCACCTCTCACACACCCAAGCACAAAGTGTATGTTCACTTAAACCCACTCTCCCACTCAGTGGTGTTGCTACTCTCTCTCTCTAACACACACACACACACACACACACACACACACACACACACACCTTCTCTCTCTGCAGGATTATGACATGTTATTAATTGCCACCATTATCAGCGACAGCTTGCCCGAGAACTGGGCCCTTCTCTTGGGGGCGTGAGGCCCAGCATCGGAGAATACAAAAAAAAAAAGTGTGTGTGAGAGAGACAGAGAGAGAGAAAGAAAGAAACAGAGACACACAGAGTGAAAGGGCACATTGAAAGAGTGAGTGAGTGATGAAGAAAAGGAAAGAGGAGGGTGAGACTGGAGAAAAGAGAGACAGAGACAGTGAAGGTGTAATGCATCACGCAGCGCCATGCAACACTCTGCCCTAAAGGGATTGTGGGATTGTGAATAATTTATTAGAAAACATTTTTCTTGGTCCTTTCCGCAGACCCACAAATCCTCCCTGAGCTCTCTTTAGCTAGGGCCGAAGATAATGTACTGTGTGATTGTGCGTGATCTATGTGTTTGTTAACATGTTTGCTGGAAGAGGGTTATAACTTCTGCCTTGTTCTCATACACAGACTAAACGGACATCCACATAGCAACAAAATATGTACATTCAAGGATGTGTATGTAAACTCAAAAAACAAAAACGCTGTACAACTTAGCTGAAGCAGAGTGAGTTGGAATAGAGCTTGGGTTGTCAGCACACTTGTGCCACCAAATGTTATTGGATGATGGACCACACATAATGAAAGACCCATCTTGTGTTCACGCTTTATAAAAGCAATGAAGACGGTAATTTATAAACAAAGATATCATCAATCTACTAATCTCAGAGGAATCAGTGGCACAGAAATCCGTGAACCTCGTCACATGCTCACTGGCCCATCTTAGATCTCTTCTCTGCTCATACGTAGAGAGAGGGAGAGGGAGAAATTGATTAGACAGAGCTTGAAGGAGAATTCGATTGTCAACAGTGTCCTGGCATCAACTCCTCCAACCCATTCATCTGTAGCAGCAGAAAGAACTGTTACAGGAACTGTCACACCCAAGTCTACTGTTAATTTAAGGTAATTAGTGAGCGAGTGATTCCCAATACATCATGGTGCAACTGGCAGACTCCACAATATTTCACAGCCAATCTGTTACCTTTGCAGCCCCGCCTCATTCCCCTCGCTCCCTCTCTGTTTCTCTCATTTCAAACATGGTAACCAAACATGCAAACACCGATATCTATGCTGGCAAGTTTGCAGTGGTACCCCAGTATCACAGTATGGTGAAGGTGATGAAAGGTATGATAAGCTGATGGTAAACTGCCCTACCAATTAACTAATGTCCACAGTGTGGCAGGGAAAGAAAGAGAAAAGCCACATTTGAGGGTCTGGTTAACATGCAAAAAAAGGTGTCAAATAATGACTGTGTGCTCCAAGGCATCCTATTCATTTCTGACAAAACAAACAGATGTCACATGTGTATTATACATACCACTCCCCAACCACAAAGTCTTTTAACTCTCCGAGTTCAAAGATGATGATCTAGTGCTTAAGTACGTTTGGTTTAGTTTTCATGTCTCAGTTTTCAGAGTATGTGCAGTTGTTAATTTATGTTTGAGTGTTTACATTTACACACTATTGCAATATACTGTGCAAAATCTTTTAACAGAAAGAAACATCTGGGTTGCATTCATTCGTATGCCTTAGATTTTGGAAATGGGACTATGGATGTAGAAACAGTTAACATGTGTAAGAGTTCTTCAAGCACATTTATGTCAGATGTATTAATAATGCATTGTTTTTAGCTATACTTGAGATTAGATGATATCTATGAAAATGGAAATACTTATTTTTACTGGATTACTCATGAGTAAAGTAAGTAAATATGGAACCAACTGTTTCATGTGCTAACATCCAGGACGGCGGCTTAGTGATTTAATAGTTAAAGTAATAGTTAAATTTTATCTATGGCTCTGCTCAGTTTCAGACAGTACACGAACCAGCAGGACTGGGTTTCAGACAGAACAGCTGGGGAGGTGTGAGACTACTTTAGCTCGCTGCACCACATCAATCTCTAAGACACTCCAAGATACTCGCACACAGACTGTACATGTATCACACTTGCACTCATTCATACACCTGCCCATGTTCTATAAAAAGTATGTTGTTATAATAATAGTTGAGTTAATCACAGTAGATACAGTCATACTGCTAACTGTGTAAATAAGTCTGTACACAGACACAGTGCCACGGTACTAATAATGACCATCATATAATTGAACATCACTCCATGTGTAGCTGCATTAAGACCATCTAGTACCACAGTGCATCAACTGTATGATTTGGATATTTTGTCTAAAATGACTGTATCTATTAGAAAATAAAAATATTACATTTAAAGGCCCTAATAAAATAGAAAAATGTAGCTAAAGTTACTTGTCAGTATCACTATAAATATTATATACCTATGGAACCTGCAGGACTGGGACAAGTAATTGGAGAAGTTACAGTAAGTGGAGATATAATAAAGGTTAAAGAGACATGAAAGTCAACAAAAAACAGAACCTGAGACTTTGGGGAAAGATTAACAAATGTAGAGTTTGAATCACACAGGAAGGTTGGGTCCCGGCGAGCCGGCCAAACAAAGTTGCTAAATAAGAAAACAAAAAGAGGAAGAACCAGGGTCTGGTAAAAGAGTTCCAACTCGAGGCCAAATTTTTATATGCGCTCAGAATATTGATAAGACCTGAACAAGAAAACTATTAGTGCTTGCACAGCATTGAAAAGTTATTACTAGCACTATACTGTGTTTTAGTTTTTCTACGTTCTAATTATACTGTTAAGAGCCTGCGGAGCTAGTTAAGGTTGTTTGACTAAACAAGGCCCCTTCTACATTAAACACAGTGACCACAGAGTTTTCTTCTGTCTCTAAACTTTCCCTTAAAAACAGAATGACTCACTTTTTGTTTACAATTTGAGAACAACCACTTGGTCTTGCTACAAAGCAAACTTGGATTCCTGCAGAGTGTTTTTAAACTCGACACCTCAGTTTGAATACATTACATATAGTCTTTAAATGATTTTACCCGTTTTCAGAAAGATTCCGCTGCACTGAATGTGATTTAAAATTAATAGTTGTTGTCAACTTGGCAGCAAAGCTTTTGAGATGAAGCCATACGGAGAATGTAGGACAAAGACTATGAAGTGCCCTGCATTTTCAAACTTGCACCTTGGAGCATTGAGTGTATTTGGAGAATGTGAGATGATTGCATTCAGAGGTTCTTATCAACTTTGTCTCAGTGGAAGTGAGACGGAGAGAAAGAGATAAGGGCAGCCACAGGGGTCTGTAACAATCTTCATCTGAATTTGGTTTTCCTTCTCTACCCTCACTTTTATCTTTCTCATCGGTCCTTTTCTGTCTGAGTGAAAATGTGAGCGGACTCAGGTTATCAGGTTGCTAGGCAACACTGGCCATGTGAAGCCACCTAGCATTGAGATCTGGGTCCTGTTTTGGTTGGGCTTCTCCTTTCTACCTCCTTCCAGTTGGTTGCCATTCTTCCTCTCCTCTTCCTGACGCTCTGTCTTTTCTTTTATCTAGCTTTTCTTGTCTTTTACACCGTTTCTTTTCCCACCTTTCTGTCTGTATGACTGCACAGTGGAGATTTCGGCGCACGGGAGGTGTGCTGTGCTTCTAGCCAGCAGGAGCAGCAGCAGCCGTGAGCATTTATCAAAGCCGTGCTCCGTAATGACCACTCAGCAGTGGGGAAATTGAGCTGACCCCGAGGCCAAAGCTGTTAGAGGGGACTGGTGGGAAGGCCAGCAGGGTCAGGCCATCCTTGTCCCACCCACTTAGTGGGCAGTTAGCGCTGAACCATTAGTTTACTGTTTGTAGGCCTCACAGCTATCCCTTGCACTGTACACACACGTACACACACACCTATACATACACTTACACACTAAAACTCACGTACAATGTGGACAACAGCCCCTCCGCCTAATCTTCAACACTTCAATGTTTACCTGACACAAGTTGTAAAAGGAAAAGAGTCAAAGAAACTGAAGAGGTAAACTTTGTTGGCTGCCAGTAAATGCTTAGACTTGGCACTATCAGGAACTATTTCTGTTGTTGCACTGAAAGCAGGTCAAGACACTAAGAGCAAAGTAATTGTAGCTTTGTTTTACATTTTCTCTACAGCTTTTAGTATTTTTCTAAGTGAAAATGAGACACAATAAACTCAGAATACCATTTAGATTTAAAAATACAAGCAAAGCTACATGTATACTGATGCTTTTTCACTTAATAAGTTGATAAAACATGTGATGACCTGAAACTGACTCATCTACATCCAAATCAACACTACACAGGATTTGCACTAGTTTTATTCCTTTGTTTCTATTTTTCTTTCAACATATTTGATCTCCGTGTGTGTCCTCTGTAAGGATGAACTTAGACGGTAATTTACAAAGTACACACGCATGCCGCCTTTCTCCCACAAACAGTGCATACACACATTGTCTCACGAACATGGTGAATCCCCTCAGATGCCTGAGCCTGATGGAGCTCAATGAGCAATCGTCTTTTAAACATCTTCATAGGCTGTCTGAAATCAGACTCTCTACTCACGCCACCACTGCACCAGTTTTGGTCTGGCATGCTGTAAACACATTTTTTATTCACATACACAGTCTCAGAGGCACACATTTACAGATAGCTAATCATTCAGTTCTTGTAAAACAATCCTTAAAGCTGTGACATCTACAGTATTCTTGCCTGACTGTAAGAGTTTGAAGTCAATTTTAGAAAAGAAAATTAGGTGTTAATGAAATCAGTTTTGGATAAATGTAAATTAAGATTATTTGTTCTTTATAAAACCAAAAGGTGATCATCTTTAGTACTATATTTGACCTTTATTGGTCTTTTCCCAGACACTGTGGAGACATGACAATTACCAGAGCTTGTTAATTCCAGGAAGCTGCATTGAGACAGATCACTGCCTCTAGTTAACATTATTTAACTCAGCTATGTCTTCAGGCACTTGCTGACAACAGTCCAGGGGCCGCCACAGGGCAGAAAAAAACGGCAGGGGAGCCGCACACACAGACAATCAATATGGACGCAGATGGGAAGAGAGGTGGGGGCAGGAAAAAAAAAAGGGCTAGGATAGTCGTTTTCGCTTGAGAGGCACTCCCTTGAAAGCCATGAAATAAAAATCTGAACTTTAAAATTGATAAGGATTGATTTCGCTGACACGGGATCATAACATACACCCCTATGGAGACTGGCAGCATGAGGGCTTACAGATGCATGGCGCATAAAGGAGAATGGGGAGGACGTAAATCTGACTGCAGCACAGCAATTAGCCTTTTACTGTGCAAAAGACATGGAGAATCTTTACTGTTTCATCAAATGGCATTAGGCACGCTCTGGGCCTGGAGGTTTCTCTGGGAAGACAAATGCTAGAATAAACTTGTTTGGACAGATGGATTGGATGGAATTCTTCACAAAGTTCACTATTTTCCCTCACAGATCCATATAGATCACTAGCAAATGGTTAGTTCATTATGTGGCTTCTATTAAATGTCACACAGTGTTTGAGCAATAAGTACAGAGACAAGCTCACCCTAAATGACATTTTCAACAATGTTTTCAAAGACAAACTGTGCTGTCAGATACATTTTCAATAAGTTCAAGTCAGTATTTAGTGAAACTGCAAGAATGTAGCCGAATCCACGAGAGGGGAAAAAGCAACACAGATGCTGTTTTTATTAATGTAATGAAAGTAGGAGCTCAGTCCTTTAATGACTGTTCATTTGTGAGCCTCTTCATCATGCTATAACCCGGAAAACAATGCTCTTTCTAAATTGTGCTTTCATGTAGGTTAGGTTTTACCTACAATGCATATTAATTACTATTCAAATGAGCACCACGGAGCAGAGAACATTATTAGATTAAAAGGAGAAAGAACTTGGTGCTAATTCCTACTCGGATGAGTGATTAGGAGGAATGAACAGGGAGGTCTTGATCAAAGCTAACATTGTAAGCTAACATTGTACTGTATGCGGGTGAGCAGATGGTGAGCCATAAATCCTCACCCAGGCTCTGACACATATTAGCATTTAGTTAGCAGCCCACAGCTTGCCAACCATTTAGGTAATATCTCCATCAGACCACTTTGGAAATAGTGATGGAGCGAGTTGGTGGGGTTTTAATGCTTTCCGTGACTGTATTGTGCTTAGTTAGATGGAAATCTGGCTGTGCCACGAAGTGTTGCTGTTCACAGCGGCAAGAAACTGCATGTGTTGACAAATACGATCATCACTGCACATTTAACTACACCACACTTTCACAGGCACCGGCAACTTGTGTTTCTGCAGCACTTACTTTAAATGAATACACAGAATACCGATGCACTCAACACACAATGAATCGTCAATAGTTTTCACATCGTGGTGAGATTTTTATTTAAAATTCATGCACATGCAGTATTTTCATGAGCCATTCAGAGCCAATAACGTGCATTTTTGATTTACGTATGAATAAGGTGTACAGAGTTCATTAAGCTCGACTGCTACATTATTTTAGAGTAAGTCTGTTCAGTCTCAGCAAAGAATATGTTACCATAAATGTGCACATGTTCCACATTTAGCTGACATAGCCTACTGAGACACCAACACCAGACACCAACAGCTTCTTTCTTACAACACAGATATACCCAGTTGACTGATTTTAATCCTACACACTGTCACAAGGATTTTAAATTTTTTTGTATTGTAATTTTTTCAAGCTGGAGCTGAGTGATTTTAAACTTTTTTCCTTTTAATACTTTGTACTATTAATGAGGTTACAAGATGTGAGATATCTAAGCACTAGAACATTAGCAACTGTTTGGGTGTTTTAATTTTGTTGTATAACATCAATACATCCTGAAACAGGTTATTTTTAATATTATCTTTCTGACTTAAATATTTCTATTTTTCATAAACCAAAATTATGATTTAGTTTCCCTATAAATCTGGAGAATTTTCTAATTTAGATGACACTTTTAGTTCATGCTGACAGGCTCCTTCTTTAATATGTTATTGGTTTATGAGTTTCAGATTTGAACTAGGGGTTTTTGCAAATATAACATTTTAACGTTATAAGGACAGATAACATCCAGTTATAAGTGTTCAATGCAGATGCAGTAAACTCACTTAGTGACGCTTTGGATAAAAGAGTCAAGTGAGTAAATGTAAATGTAAACTTGACAGCGAATGACCCTCCTGCTGCACAGATTAAGTTTCTGTGTGTGAGCTGATAGTGAAAGGGCAACAGCAGTGAGAAAGAGCGACACAGAGAGTGCAAACTATGTGTAAATGTCTGCACATGAGTATGCACAGGAGCATGCATGTGTGCGAGGTTAATTGTGGTTCAACTGTGAGGAACAGCTGAGAGAGCTCATATATGGCGCAGGGGAACAAGCATGGTGACAGGCAACTTGACAGCACAACCTGTTTTATTGTGACAAGTGTCCGTGTGTGTGTGTGTGTGTGTGTGTGTGTGGTTGAGAGAGAGAGTGACTGATGGTGGAGGTGGGGGCGTGAAAATGTGAGAAAGAGTGAGAGTGTGCTGAATAAAGGCAGGTGAGCAGAGTAATGCGTGTCTGCCCACCCAACGTGTTCACATGCCTCCTTTAGAATAGCAAAGAGTCTTGGGAAGCGACTTCTACACCAACGTTGCAGATGGGGATGACTGTCTAACTACGTGTGTGGGTGTGTTCAAGTGAGCGGATACTGAATAGAAAAAAGGCAAAGGATACAGCTGACCATCCCTCCAGCCGCCACCCAAAGTACCAACAAGAAGGGAAACAGACGTCAGGAGATAAGGTGTGGTACATTTAACACAATGCTGCAAACTAAGCATATGTGTATGGCTCAGTGTGTGTTCTTCATGCATAAGCATGGGTTTCAAATCATCAAAGCAGCTCCTCGCAGCTCAGTTTTCAGAAAGCAGCTAAAGGTTAGACTTATGTGTTGCTACTTACAGTAACATACCAAGACTCATTTACAACATATCATTACCACTACAGAACTCACCTGTCAATCATGATAATCCGGTGAAGTGGGTCATTTAACACAGATAGATCAGTTGGAAATAATATTTTCTGCAGTTTTTAAATATTTTCTGATATTTACAAAGAGCACACACAATATAATCTGGTCATACCTATTTTGTTGGCCCTTTTTCCATTTGTTTTTAATTAAAAAACATTTTTTTAACTATGTTGGTAGTTAATTATTAGTTTGGTTACATACTTAAATTGTACAAAACAAGTTTTATTAGACTTTCTGGACTTTATTTTATTTAACATAGACTAAGCAGTTAATTTAAATAGTGTTCAAATCGATATAATGCTGTCTTTGACAGGACAGATTTTAATCTCAATAAAGCTGTAAATATTTTACCACCCAACTTGTAGAAATGAGCTTTAACCCTGCGACTCGCTCTCGTGAAAAACAACTTAGTCTTGTTTTATGTGCTCTGACTAGAAATAGGCCCATGACCCAAACTGGGGTCACTGGGAAACGCTGACTGTCAGTGAGTTTAGGACCGTTTTAGCTCTCATTCAAGTGACAGAAGACTCGACTGAAGAAGATGTGAGAAGTTGAAGCTGCTTTAGCAGTACAATGTGTTTTCAATAAGTTTATTTTTACATAATTTTTGTGCATGGATATAAACATCTTATCAGGACTTGCTTAGTTTGCCCTCACATTTGCTTATATTTTTCATATTTTTCTTTAGTTCATCCTAGAGATATAGCCTAACTTTTGCTGTGCTATTTTTGTAATGTGAAAAATAAAAATTGCATTCTTACCACTTTTAGCATTACTCAGCAACACATATCCTTTTCTATTAGGTTCTATTTTCAGTGTATATTTTAAATCACTGCCACCCAGATATAAGATGTCTATGATGATGGAATCAGGTATTTTAAGTACTTCTATTTTTTTTTTGTTCTCTCTAATCTATTAAAACTATACGAGAACTTGTTCATCACATAGTTTACATTGACTTGTCATTGGAAAGATAGAGTAACAGTAAGACGTGCAGCAACTGCCGCTGACTGAATTCAAGCTGCAGCATGCTGAGCCACCAGGACGCCAGATCTGGTCTTTGAAGGCATTGCGGGTTCCTTGAGGCCAACAGCAGCGGTAGTGGGGGGGGTATCAAGTGTGTTAGAGCTGCCTCACTAATAAGATAAGTGAGCTAATGCTAGCACTAGAGGTTTGCCACTCATCTCAATCTGTCGTGTTTAACAGTCTCTCAGGAATAACTCTCAAATTTAAATGCTGGATGGCTGTTGATGGAGTGGTAGTGTGTGTTTCCCTCTATGTGTGTGACCACAGAGCAGTGTGAGCATGTGTGTGTGTGTGGGTATGTGTTGGTGGGGAGTGAGCATGGGTGAAAGTAATGAAAGACGCTGGCTAAGTCATACGGAACATCAGTTGACACTAGAAAAATACAGCTGCCGATAAATCTCCGACAACAGCTCCGGACTCATGTTTCGCTCTGTGATTTATCGGAGTTGATCTTTTTAGACTTGCCATTTGGGAGCCGCGATCTCTGTAGGTCATTTGTACAACTTACTTTTAAACTTTAATACTTCTCAAAGCACAAATGTAGGGAGAAGGACATTTGGCCTTTCCAAAAATTAAACCAGCTGCATATCATTTACCAGTAATCTTTTTTTTCAGCGACTGTAAACATCTTATTTCTTTTTCTGCCCTTAACAGAAATAAGCAATCAATTATTCTGTTTAGATGTTTATATTTAACAACTGATCCACCCAACAGTCGCTCTGAAAATGTCAAGTGTCTGTTTGAAAACTGGGTTTAACTGGAATTTGCGTGTTTAAGGTGAAAACGATTACTCTCACTCAGTCTCTATTGATCTGGACTTGTAGCACTGATGAGTTCTGCACAGTGTTTATTAGACTTAGAGGGACTTGTTGCGACATTATGCCTATTCTCTTAGTCATTTAATAAAAGAAAATCCCATCAGTGTGTTGATGTTCTATCTAGTTTTAATCTGGTGCACAAAGATTGTTGCATGTCAGCAAACAATAAATTCCTTAAAGTCACATTTAGGTAGCTCGAAGGACACATTTAAATAGGCTGTATGAGACGCCTGCCAACCTAACTGGCTAAACTTTGTAATACAAACTTGCACAACAGGCCTGATACCCTGACCATGGTTCGCCTTCATTGCACATGTTTTGGCACCAAACTACATGTCAATGCATCATGACTCTAATTATATTCATGCTTATCCACTGCAGCACTCACCACACACCCATCTTCATAGGCAAACAACAGGTGTTTGTAATCAAATGACAAGTGGGGTTATCGACGAGAAAATAAATGCAGGGCCGAACTTTAACTCTAATTAGCGAGATACGTAAAATAAAATGTTCAATTACAAATACAATCACTGACAGGCGTGATTAATCAAGGCTTTCTTTCATAATTAGTTAACAGCAGCACTAAGGAAAACATTTCTAAACAAAGTGGCCTCAAAAACTATGCATGTAAAGCATACTATGTAATATAATACCGCATAATAATTTAATTAAACGAACACAACATGATTTGGCTCTTCCCCAGTCATTGTAATCAGGCTTCATCAAATCTTTTTTTCTCTGCTATGTTTCGATTTTAACAAATGAAGTCAGTGCTGGCATAAATCACTGCAGTGGCCTTTAGAGGGCACTAAATTTGATATTAGCTTTCTCCACCCGAGTTTGTTTGCTAATAGCTGTGTGGACACCATGCGCTCTTAACACATTCAAATTCCCCTCCTCGCCTCCCGCCTCTGTGCTGAGACAACCTGGAAACCACCGTGCGAGTCTGAGGAAGCTGGCACTCCATTATAAGCACCTCAATTACAAATGTTATCAATCCCGCGGAAAGAGCTTAGCACTTGTGTCTGTTTTTCTCATCACCAGTGGTGAGGTAGCTGCTAGAGGACAGGAGAGGAGGTCAGCAGTTTGTACATAAGTGTACAAACTTGCGTGAGTGTATGTGTCTATCCTCTAAAATTCATCCCCCCAGACTTCCTTAAATATCCTCTCGCCTTCTGAGTTTCTTTCTTACTGTTCCCCAAGTATCTTGACTCCTTGCCCTCCGCAAAACCTTAAGAACCCAATCGTCTCAAATTCAGCCAACTGAAATCATTACGGGGTTGCATGCCGACAAAAATAAGCATGTGTGTATTTTTGAAGCGGGGAGGGGACATGTTTGAAGTCTCTGAATGCCTACGACTGGGTTCAACTTGTTAGGAAAACTGGGTATTGCATTACACTTCCGTTGACATGACTGCAGTCTCAGTGGCTGTGTGTTAGGTGTCAGCCACCCCTCGGGTGACCCGCCCCCACATGATGTGCATGTTTACAGAGGTGTTCTCGCAAACATTTTCCCAGTGCAGCACGACAGACAGACCACATGAACATGAAGAAGTGTTTACGGTTATGTTGAGCTTTGTAGGACACTGTGAACACTGTGTACAGAACGCGGCATTTTAATTCTGTTAATAAGTACTACATTCATTATAATAAATGTTAAATTTAAAGATTCAGCATTTAAATTATTTATATTTAATGTAGTAAAAAAAGAAACATGTGGAAAGCATGTGGAAACTGTACAGACTTAATTATCTTGGCATCAAACGTACAACGCACCTACAATGAGGGGACAGATAAGATAATCTCAATTTACCTTAAAGAAAATGACCCACGCTCACATTCACACTTTCAAACCCAAATGCTTAGAGCTATGAGATGACAGTGCTAACCACTACAGATAAGATCACTGAACCCTCATTTTATAATTGCATCTCAAGCAATTGCCATCAGTCATCTGCCATGCAAGAAGCACATCACCTTCAGTGCACTTACAACTACTAATAAGAATAATTATAAAATTATAAGACAAACTGATAAGGAATATACAGATTAAAAAATAATCAAAATGCTGTTTCAATAAAAAATAGAGACAATTTTGAAACCAATTTCATAACTAAATGCTAACCTCATCAATGTGCATTGTATGGAAAACTATGTTGTATAGTAAGAAAGAACTGAATTAGACTACAGTATTATCAACCCCTTTGTAATACACATAATGCCTACAGCTGCAACAGCTTTACAAACTGACTCATAAATACAGATATAATGAAATATACTACGCATAAACCAGGTTTCATGTTCATTGCCTGCGATGGACAGCAAACAGATACACAGACATATTGTACACACACACACACACAGTTCATAAGCATGCAGACTGGGGAGCAGGCGTCCTTTTGTTAGAGGGAGAATGGGAAGTGTGAAGGACGTGACGAGGGAGATAAGTGTCCTCCAGGGCCCTGAGGTTACCCTAATGGTGTCATACATCACCACTCACAAAGCCATGCAGAGCAAAGTTGTCAATGCATGAATGCTGCACTATTACTATCGCCCATTTTAATCATGGCAACCTGTCACTGTGCTAATCAACACCATAACTTCACACTGGACATCACTCAGGAAAACTCTCTCATGCCGCTGTGTACCAGGAACTGTATACAACACAGGCTGTAAGTTATGCAGACGCGGCCACAGGCTGGATGGCAAGCCGCTATGGTGAGGGTTGTGACTTTGTAGTGCATCATTGCCCTTGTTTAATGGATGCTTGGCTTTTCCTAAGCAGTTGTTGTGACAATGTTAAATGCCACTTTTATGAACGTGCTAAAAGGGTTTTCCCTTACTGTCAACACCCCCCAATACACACACATAGTACAATGTGGTCCCCTTGGACACACACACACACACACACACATAGTACAATGTGGTCCCCTTGGACACACACACACACACACACACACACACCAAAAAACAAACACTTTTAACTTTCCAGCTACTGTAAAATAAAATATCTCTTTAAATAGCTTTATTGCTTCAACTTTAACTGATATTTAAGGTATTGTCATTAACATATCTTTATGTGTAGGCTATAAAATGACTACACTAATGTTATCAGATTAAACATTTTAATGTATTGGTCACAGACATTTTGCTGTTTGTAGAACACATATGGTCTTCTACAGCAATTGTCTGATTAAAACTAATACAATCTGTGGTCATTTAGACTAATTAGTAGTCACAATAAAATATAATGTTAAAATATATATTCATGTTAATGCTAGCTAGTTTAACATCACATTAGCTACAAGCTAAATTAGGCAATTGTTTGCCCCAACATTTGCACATTTTATTTACATAATATAAACTAGGCAGTTTACACCAACAGGCCCTCATCTAGTTAAGTAACAAATGTATTTAATAAAGGTGAATATAGTTCTTTTCAACATTTAACGTAACATATTTAGCCGATTGTGTCCCTCACGCGTTAGCATTAGCATTAGCATTAAGTCACAGAATTTACTCTATACAAGTAAACAAACCTGAGACTTTGATTATAAAAGAAAGTGGTTTACAAATACTTACAGTTGGTTTGTTTGTGTTTCCAGAATCCCCAACAACTTTTCAAACCATCTGAATAATTAGATCTTAGTCAACTGGACAAAAAAATGTTTTAAACTAATTTCCCCAAATGGCGACGGTGATTCCGTCCAAACAAATATGGCGCCCGGTCAACTACCTGGATAAGAAACGCAACCAAGGGAAGGGAGCTTAAAAGTTGTTTATCGTAAAATAGATTTATTATTAGTTCACCCAGATGGTTAAAAGAGTCTCTAGGAATTCCGAAAATATCGCCAGAATCGCGGTAAGTGTTTAAATGCTGGTTGTATATGCTTGTCAATCCGGTGTTTACAAATTTCTGTTCAGTGCCATGACACTGACCGTGAACGCACCACAGTGCTGTTTAAACTCAGTTTAGTTTTCCAACTAAACCACGGCCTGATGTTAATATACCAAAATATTTATATTTCAAAAGACATTATCACTGTGAAAAGTCACCGCACAGGTGCAACTAACCTAATCATGTGTCCCAGCCTGAACCTGTTTAAAGGGTCACTTCACCCAAATTGCAAAAGGTGCATCTTGCCTGCAGGTATTTGGGCATTTCTGTTTTTGGTGTACTGAATTTTTGTTTGCATTTATTCCATGATTAGTGTTTCTATTATTTACTTCTATTAGTGCAATCATATTGTTTTCACACCTTTGACTGAGCTAATAAGTTCTTTTTAAAACTATTCACACAGAAGGCAACATCCAAACCCAATGCTTATAATAAAGTGTCTAGAACTGATTATCATAAATAGTGGTGTAACAGAAAAAAAAAGCCGCTCTGTACATCTGCAGCCTCAGTGACCCCTACACTGAGAAAGGAGAACTGTATT
The DNA here is from genome assembly GCF_900324465.2 of Anabas testudineus. NCBI lineage: Eukaryota > Metazoa > Chordata > Actinopteri > Anabantiformes > Anabantidae > Anabas > Anabas testudineus. The sequence continues at coordinate 19,886,367 of NC_046613.1, read as the reverse complement.
ACCCACCACACCATACACCAACATAAATATCAATCTAATATGACACATAAAATATTTACATTTTGTTATTTATTCAGCAAATTTCCAAGTCCAAATATAAATAAGTATCAACTTCACATGGTGTGTTGATATTTTACTAAATTGTGCTCAACACTCAAGTGATAGTAGCAGCAGGTTCCCAAAGCTGTTGAAATGTGTGTCAAAAATGGAAAGTGTTGTATATCATGATTGATGTTATACTGAGTGTGCCTCCTCTAGTGGCATCACTTCAGCCGCCTCTGTGTATCTTCTTTCAGACCGAGACACTATGTAGATATGTGCTCCAAAATAAGACGGATATGTTGCTTGAGACCCAGCAAAGAAAGAGTTATAGGGGCAACTGGAGAAGGTCTGGTAAAATATGGATGATTTCTAACTATAAAGATACTGATATCTCAGTATGAGCGATGGAAACATTCATGGTATCTGTTTCAGGATGGTTGGCCCTGTTGGAGTAGCACTGGAGAGACATGGGGTCAGGTTGCAAACTATTAGCATTCCTCTGGATGGAGGGTGTACGATGGGCTGCCCTTTACACAGACAGTAGAGGGACCAGTGTGAAGTTTACTTGGTAGTGCACATAAAGGGGAAAAGACCTTTTAGACAGTCATATTTTTAATATAGTTGTTATATAGACATTGTTGGTGGTTATTTTGTTTTTTTTTTTAAGTAAAAGCCAAATAGAAAAACTCAAAAATAATTCAGATAACAGGCTGTAAACTAAAGTAATTTGGGTGTGGCAAATAGAATCCAGATGAAATTTAACATTTGATTCACAGATTTCAGTTTGCAGAAGAGAAGAATACATAAATAGAGAAAACCTTTAACACACTAAACAGACAGAACGTGACATCAAATCTAACCTTTTTTTCCTGTGGAAATCAAGCTTCAGCTGAAGTGAAGCCAGCTGTGATGAGCCATATTTGAACACGGCTGTGGAGTGGAGTGGCTCTAGTGTCACTGCGTGTCGTTATGAAACCTGTTTTAACTAATGAGATACATTATCTTTAATCACCTACTCATTAGGAGCGACATGTTGAAGAGAGACGCAGTGATGGCAGACACACAGCGACCTACACACACACACAGACACACACACACACACATAACATCCTCTAATCTCTACATCTCTAACTTGCTGATTTTATAACAGACACATAGTTAGAAAATTTAACAATATGTATACATAGAGCCCAGATTTCTCACGCTGTTCTCACCATTATCCACAGCTTTGAGGCAGCTTAGTTGGTGTTTTTCTCCAGACGAGAGGCACCCTACTCCAGGTTAAGGATTCAGAGGTTCTGTTTAATGACGCACAAGCTTTCCCTTCCTCCCCAGGTGCCATTAGAACCTCATTTTAAAGGAGAGTGATGGGCCAGGCTCGCAGGGTTATCTAGCCTTCTCTATCTATCTTTTAATCATAAATGAGACCCCTCCCTCATCTTCCTCCCCCTCTTTACCTCTCTCTATCTACCTCCACTGCCTTCTCTCTCCCAATGCGGGTGGAGGAAAGTGCTGTCTCAGCGTTCTCTTCCTTCTTCTCCCCCACCATTCTGCCCCTTCCTGTTCTGTCTTTATGCTTTTCCAGCCCATCGCTGATCGGGGGCATCAGTTCCACTGGGGTGACTCCTTCACCACCACTTAGGCGCTGCAGAATCCTCTTCTGTCCAAGAGAACGGGGGAGATGGAGTGAAAGAAGGAGGGTTGGGGTGGTAGAGAGGTAAAAGCAGGGTCATGCCAATGACAGGAGGCCTTAAAATGGTTTCAGGAAAGTCTTCAGATTGGAGGATCTTATGGCTGCTAGCTTTCCTAAAACATTATCTTTATCCAATGCTACTGCCCCAGTTGCAGCAGTCTATTACCTCTGCAGTGCATCCACACAATCATTTTTACACACTACCTCTAACACACATATATTTATATACATACCTAGTTCTTGGTGGACTGTTAAGTTTATGTACATGCTTTTGATTTTGTACCTGCACTTGCAAAGTTTTGGAAGAGTCGTTGGGGGAGAGAGGGTTATGATACATGTTCACCTGCAGGGCCTGGCCAATGATTTCCAGTCCTCGTCACCTCACACACACAAAATCACACACCCCATCACCGCCTCGTGCCCCCTTGCCTTCAGTCATTGTCTCTTGCTGCAGTCCTGCAGGGGGTAAACGTCAAACTCTCCAAATTGGATGAAACATTATGGGAAATATTATGAGGCAGCCTGCTGGTGTGATGGCTAGGGGCTGCTGGTTAATTGAGTTGTTGCCTGCACTGCATACTGAACAGGACCCGAGGATGGAAGACAAGTCTGGCGGGACTTTTTTTGAAGACATTTCATCTTTATTGGTTAATGTGAGGCTGAGACAGAAAATCCAGATAGAAGAAGAAAGAGAGAAAGACGAGACAGAAAGGGAGACACAGGCTTATTTATCTGTAGCCACTGTAACCTTTAGACACAACTATAACTGTTATTGTTATATTGAATATTTCAACTTCTGTGAGGAGAAAACTCTTTACTTTCCCCAAAACTATTTGATAGATTACACCAAGTTCAAAGTCCATCCACAACTTCAGAGCTGTCCCTCTTGCAGTGCCTCCAAAACTTTCAATGAATAATTCCCCCCTCTTTAAGTCTGACATACAGAAATCTTTTATCCACAATATTAGTTGGAAAAGGAAGACAGAACTGAAATTTTAAAGAGAAGGGGGGGAGTGAAGTGCAGTACTTTTGATCATCTTTGCGACAAAGCTGAGAAGTAACATTTAGTCATTAATGTCAAAGCAGATGTATATCCAAAGATTTATACATTAGCATTAAGAGAAGCCCGTTAGTAATGTGGTTCATCCTAATTCGGAGTCACGGCCATTGAGTAATAATGTTATGCAAATATATTCTGCTGGGGAATTTTCTGATCATTACTATATGCAGATTTGGCCCAGTGTCTCTCACTGTTCCTAAAGTATGCAAAAACAGAGATATCCATACACTATCATTAGATAGAGATGAAGGAAGCTGAACTGCATAATAAGTTCAACATAATTAAGAAAACATAATTCCAGTTAGACTACGGGCTATAATTTGTTTTTAAAGCTAACTATATATTTGTTCTGTGGTGTGTGTGTAGCCCACATGCAGTGCAAACTTTAAGCATTTTTGCTAAAAATATTATTATGTAAATTACTATTGATCATTTTTAAAGATTGTGGGGGGACTGGGGGTTAACTTTAGATGTCACTGAGCAATCAGTGAGATACACTCACAGACCCCTAAAGATGTAGAGGGTTGTGAGAGGAACCCCACACAGTCACAAAAAGAACATGCAGGCTCCACACAAAAAAAAGTAATAGCCGATAAAAAATACTACATAAAGCCCGACATTGTAAATAGCACACTTTTTCATATAATCACAGTTTAGAAGTTAAGCTACTCGCAGCCTGTGAGTTAGAGCGAGTTTCCAGACGACTACTTCATCAACATTTCTTGGTGGGTCAGTGTCCTTCGTTGGCAGAGCACATCAATTCAAAGGGGACATCGATCACAGACGCCTCTTGTCAGATTGACCAGCTCATTAGCTGGACTTAATATACGCCGAGGGAGCTATGAGGCTCGTGTGTCAATCCTGCAGTCTGTAGGAAGTTGGCTCCGAGATGATACAGCTCTTACAGGTGCAACGAAATAAAAGAGAATAATAAAATGTTAGTATACAGCTTATTTTAAATGTTTATTTTTTCTTGAATTAAGTGGAAGAGATTTCCTGTAGTGACAAATATGTGAGAATTGCCTCATTGAAATTATTGTACAATTCTAAATGCCATGATTTGTCACCGAAGTTGAGTATCTATACAGGACGTATTATAAGTAGCATGGCAGAACTTGATGTGGTGCATTGTTTTATAGCACATCTGGTTTTAATGCAGAAGTTTGCACGTAACGCTTTATTTTAAAAGTTAAACTACTTTTCTTCACATTAACCAAGTGTTAATGTTGCCTAAATGTGAACATGCCATGCATATAATAATGCAATAGTAGTGTCTTAATTGACACTCATAATTAGAAATGGAATAAAAGTAAAAAAAACTGTGCAGGTTGATCATTAACAGTATTTTCCATTTTATTGCCTCTGAAAACTGTGTGTGTATCATGGCACTTTAGGTTAAAACAATGCTTCCTCCCACTGATGTAAACATCCACTCCAGAGCAAACCAGACTGCCCCAGCTGACTGCTCGCCTTGTCAGGCCGGCCCACTCACAGATGAGGGCCACATTGTGCCTATTGTCTGATTAAATGGTGGCTGGAGAGAGCAGAAAAGAGGGAAACTTGTGTAAACAAGCTACAGCTTTAGCATCTCAATGTCACCGCATGGGTGTCTGCTGCTAAGCAATGTGTTGTGCCTCCTGGCATCGAGCATTCCTGCCTGGGCAAACTTGGGACACAGTCCTGTCTACTGGACAAAATATTGGGATGTGAGGAGAGCTACTTGCAAAAAGTCAGAGTGAGGATAATGTTACGTAAAACATTATCAAATCTTAGTGATTACGATTAAGGAAACTTGAACAAAAACAAACGGCTGTGTATTGAATTTTTGGCACCCAGAGGAGCTACCAGTGTAGACCCAGTGAGTTGTTGACCTGGCTGGAGGGGTTTTACCATCTCTACGGCACCCCATTTACATCCCTTTTCTTGTTATTTATATCTTTTAGGTTTCTGTCATGTTGTGTTTTACTATTTAAGAATAGAAGAGGCACAAACGACAGATTTGTTGCAGCTCGATCGGGCCCTTCAGCTCCAGTGTCACTGGCTATTCTATGTATTTTAATCACAGAGAACCTGGTAACTGAGAATCACTGTCGTCACACAAATGTATACACACTTTTGACCTCTCTGTGTCCTCTGTATTTAGCTTTCCGGGTAGTCAAATTTTAAGAGTGACAGCACTCTTCTGTCTTCGATAATTACTGGCTAAAGACATTCCTTTATTAGTGTCTAGTTTTGTAATGCTGCCAAATAACACTTTATTGCCCTTTAATTAAATATTAATGGTAGTGTCATTACATCTTCATTCATAATTAAGCAGCTACTAACGACTGATATTGCATATTAATGTAATTAAACACCAGTACGGCGTGTGTGTGTGTGTGTGTGCGCGCGCATCCAAGGGTCCTGCCACAGTTTAGCCGTGAGGTTAGTATTCAATTTAAACACCAAATGATGTCGTTAATATTTACTAAACAAAACCTGTGATGTATTTTTTAAGTCAAATGTAATTTTTTATAAACATTCAAAAGAGTATTTTTGATCTGCTGCAGTATGACACACATTGATTTTGTGATTTCCCAATTCCCAAACATACTCCAAGCAACAATGTCCACATTCAAATTCTCAGCATTCACATATTATGTCTTTAAGGGCATGACAGCATCCTCCTACCACCAACTGATCAATGCTCCATTAGGAACGGAGGGGGGAATGTTAAGTAAGAAAAGGGCTCCATTGCGTCTAAATTGACCCCCCGCTGCAGATGTAGATTGCATTAGCTGCCCCTCACCCACTTCTCACCCCGACTTCATGACTCCCTAAGATGTGCTAGGTAGTAATAATGCCTGATAACAAGGCAGCTTTTGTTGTTAATTGTGAAAACAGGAAGTTTCTGTCCTGGAGGCCGAAGTGAAGACGGACACCAGCAGCAGCAGTAGCAGCAGCCATCTTTAAATCCCCTTTAGTGATGTGACCCTTGACACAGCCTCAGAGAAGGTCAGACAAAACTTATCTCTCAATGAATAAACTGGTGCCCCTTTTAAGTCAGCATGTTAATAATTGCCTGCAGTCTGTGATGTGGTATTCTCAAACAAAGTAGTACATCTGATTTTTTAATTCACTGGAAGCAGCAGTGGAATCGGAGTTGTGTATGTAGACCTGTGCATTAGGACTTAATGCTAATAGAACAGAATAGTAAGCTCCTACAGAACATTACCTTCAACACAACACTTACTAGAAAATTTAGTTGCCATTAGAAATATAGGTTGGATTTGGAAAGGTTTTGCTAAAAGTCGCAAAATTTCAAACCATGGATCCGTTCTCCAGTCATGAGAAGATTTGCACACGAGGAAGCCACCCTGCAGCCTCATCAACTGTGCACAATTCAGTGTTTTCATGCAAACCATGAGAGCAAAGCAGAAGAGATGAGCGAATGTTTTCCACACAGTAATGAAAGTCAAATTCACCAGGGCACTTGGAAACACTACACAGGCTGCAGCCATTAAAAGTCAATCGGGGTGTCTGCTGCGTAAACAAATAGCTATGATTATTCCAACCTGCCATCCTCCGGCATTAAAACATCCTTCAATTAGGCAGCACTGCAACACACACAGACCCAAACAAAGCTCTCTCTCCACCTCGCTGTCACGTACCATCAGTCCCACCATGCTGCTGCACACCTTTCACTCATCATGCTGTGTCAACTGTTTGCAGGAGCGGGAGCAAAGATGGCTAGCTCTTTGACCCACACCAAGATGGCAATGGTGCACAAGACACACAGCCCTCTTTGTTTATAGGCTGGATCAATCCGAAAACACCTTAGGGACTTTTTTCTGAACTTTAGCCACACAGCTGGATAGGGGAGATCTGATACGGAGGGTTAAGAGACAAACCTGTCAAGAGAATAGATGAGACGCTCTGTCTGTGTTAACTTTTTTCCCCATCTTTCTTTCTCACGTTGACTTATATTGCACACAGAAGTGATGGAAAAGCTGGTGTGCCGAGTTGGCCAAGCATGTTTATGTCAAAGTATATAAAAACTAAAAATATTCCCAATGTCCCAGACACAGCCTCTATTCCTTGTGTCTCCTCTTTATAGTGACATTTCAAATCATAAAAATGAGCACCTGATAAAATAATTCTTTACCTTCTTTTATTATCTGAGAGGGTAAAAAGATGATTTCCAGTCAACGCTCTGCATTGACAAATCGTTTACATTTTTCCAACTTGTTATCATGTGGATAATCTCACCAAGGGCAGCAACCTCAGTTTGTTTGATCCCTGTAACTGGAAACTGTTATGAATCACTAAAACTTTGTTCTGTGAAGATTTGATTTTTACAACTTTGATATCTGGCATCTGGATATCTTATCATCGCACACAATGCATCGTGGATACTACAATGCATCAGATCAGATATCGTTTGCACTATATCGGCAGTCAAGTCATCTTATTGGTTGGTTACTGTACATTTTGCTGCATACCAACAACAACAACGACGACTTGTGACACTAGATGCTTCGTTAAAGAGTTGCTTTAACCTGCTAAGTCATGTAAACACAAAAGGCTCGAAGCATTTAAAACTGCCTTTGTGGCTCTGTCACCACTCTGAGCACACCAGCTCTCAAATTAGTCACAAGCACTAATTTAATCTTGATCTTATTCAATTATTTAAATGTGTTCATATACTTTGTAGAACATGTGACAAGACCTCAAGAGACATCAGCTTCTCCCTAAATGCGGCCTATGTTTCTGTCACCATAGTATACAATGCAAACACTAATCTAATTGATTACAGTTATGAAACCCTTCAGTCCATGTGGTTGAAGTTAACAGTAAAGTAAATCCAATATATGTGGTATTTTCTCAATAATAAGACTTATCAAAGTGAATCGCATCTTTTAAGTGCCATCACATCAGTGAGCAGCAATCCCAAGCCAGGGAGACTTGCAGCTGTATACAGATATAGATGAGCCATTGTGCTTCATACAGGTTTCATCTGTTGCTAGTTATGGAAGAAAATGTTATAACTTAATCTGTAACATGCATTCAGTTAAAACTTGCAAACCTTTTACTTTGGGTGAAATATTTTAATACCTTAATTTTGAAGTTTATTCATCCTCATATCCAGAACATCATTAAAATACTCATATGACTAAAATATCTCAATATGACTTCTGGCACTGCTGGGTCCATCTGAACTGATCAAACCGAAATAATCAATCTAATCGAAATAAAATCCTGAACTCTGTGAACCTCTGTAACACATTTCAGTTTGACAGCTATGAAACTAATCAGTGCTCAAGTCCAATCAATAATCATCTGTCTAATTTCAAACACGGCTCTGCTTGAAGTCAACAATGTCAAAAAGGTAAACAAAGGCAGCAGTAACAACAGCTGCGGGTTTTGTCAACATAAATTTGTCACAAGAGCTGTAATGTGTTGCAGTTCATCCAAAACATTATACCGAAGAGTAGTAAATCATACATAAAATCACACATACATTAAAGTCTAATTTAATAATAAGTCAGACAGGAGGGAAGGAAAAAGTATTTCAGGATGTCTGTTAAAACCATGTGCTTCTCATCTTTAAGTACACTGACAGCAGAGAAATGATTAGAAAATGAAGTCAGTGTATATGTTTTGGGGGTTATTCAGATATACACATGTATGCCATCATCCTAAAGAGAAACAGCTGATATAAACTCCTCGTCGTTCCACCATAGGAAACCCTATTTCACACCAGCAGGTAGGATTCAATTCCAGACTGAACGTGTTAGGAGAGAAACTCAAACTCACATTAAGTCTCATGTCTTCACAATTATCGTGTCGTTGAGAGCCACAGCCTCTCGGCTTTATTTGCCAAGTGTGTGTGTGTGTGTGTGTGTGTGTGTGTGTGTGTGTGTGTGTGTGTGTGTGGGACTGATGCAACTCAGCTGTGCATGAATAGAGGCACTTCCAGCACTTCCAGCCGAGACTCTTGACAGTCATTGTATCTGCTAAAAACAGCTGAGCCTTTGTTGGTGGATTAACAGTGCTGCCCAAATGCCTTATTTAAACAGACCTTTGAATTACGAATAACCAAGGTGCATAGGAGCCATACATTGATTTGCAACTCGGGCTCCAAGCCAGAGGGGTTTGACAGAGTAACTAAACATTTCACAGTGGATGAGAGCTGCTAAATGCGTTGTGACAGCCAATAGTGTGTTTTGTTTCTTACAAAACACAGAGCACACAGAGGAAAACTAAGACACACACTCAAGACACATTCTGTATACAGTGACATGTGTGCTCAGACACCTGTGGTCCACAGTCAGACACACACCTGTGCAGTCAGTCTAAGTCCCCCACACCTCTCTCCCTTCGTCTCTGGAGAAATTACAGAGAAGACAATGAAAAATGTTAGGTGTTCAGAGTAATATTAGATTAAGCTAATCGAATTTTAGGAAAAATTGTTGCAGAACATCATGGGAAATATCTATTATGGAGACATATTAGCAGCTTCATTTCTCGGAGGTTTTACTTGTTGCTTTTCTTACTTTCTTTTATCTCTTCGCTGTATTCTCAAACTTTTTGCCTGTGTACCATAATAAGTAGACTAACTGCATATTTAAAATCTATAACCGGATGGTCAGAATGCTCCAGAGGTCACAGCATGGGCAAAGATTCAAGTTTTACATATCTCTGCATTCTTTGTGCAAAATAGATTTTTTTATAACTCAATAAACTTGTTTTGAGGTAACAGGCCTTTATGGTAATTGAATAACTAAACAGGATGCTTCAGTGCTACTGCAACAATCTCCACCCAGCCGAGGGCAAAAGGCTCATTTTGATTGGCAGCTTGGATACTCCCTATCTATTAGTGCATTCAAGACAACAGAGAAACGGAAAGTTTCTGACCTACAAGCACTAAATATCAACACAGAGGGGACAGTGTTGTGAAGAGTAGCTGCACAGGAAGCTGAACATTTGCACTGAGCTGCACTTCTAGCTCCCATGACCTTGACCTCTTGTCAGGTCAGAAACTTCTCACGTCCCAGCTGTAATGATTAAATCTAAATGTCTGAAAGATGGGAGCACATATACTGTAGGTTTTGTCAGAGGAAGACCAGTGTCCGTTGATCTGACAATGTAAATTCATTGCCTGCAATGGTAAACTGCAGAATATATTTAGGTGCTGTCCCTGTCTCTCTATGTGTTTGTGTAATTTTGGTCTGAAGCTGTAATGCTTCACTTTTACATCATACAATGATATATCAGAGAAACTGTTTCTGCAAAAACCTGTTTCACCAGTGCAGTGTGCACAAAGCCAGGTCCACAAATAAATGCTAATTGTGAGCCAACATCATTTGTCCAACTTCACTGAATAAAAACGAATCAGCCAGTTTGCAAAATCTTATAGAAAGAAACAGAAGATGAGATTTAAAATCAAGTGTGGATATAATGCTTGTGTGGTCTTATATTAAATGAGGCTAAAACAGCACACAAGGTGAACAGAAGCTGCAGTATTGACATTATAGCATTCAACAGTATCTTTTCAAATTCAACCGTAATAATAAATAACTGTGAGAACGTTTTTTTCATTTTCAGTGGTTTTGCACAATCTATAATTACATTTGGCTCTGCATCCCAATCTTAACACATGACAAAGAGAAACAAAACTGCAATGCTCTTTTAATTGCCTTTAAGGCAGACTGGTAATTCTTTGATTTGTTTTCACTCTGTGGCTAACAGGATTCATTCATTCACAATTTGTCTGTGCACAGTTTACAAAGATAAACAGCCTCACTGTCCAAAAATAAATAAATACCCAAACAGACAAGGCCTGCATTTCAAAAAGCCTTGATTAACACATAAGTGGGCATAACATTTGCAATAACACTGCTAATCTATGCAAACTTTCTTTAGCCTTGTTGCAACGTTGAATGCCTGACCGGCCGTGCAAAGGCGTATGGTAAAATATACTCTGTAGAAGGCTGACAAAGACGGACTTCTCTTCCGGCCTACAAAGGATTCCAAGTTTCGCCATCCTGCCCAGCTGCCTAGAATAGACAACACAGCC